>NC_048542.1:9343165-9343952 GCF_902806685.2 Maniola hyperantus
GATTTTCTTTTGTAGAACCTATACTTGACCGTTATTATAATCGTAAAGAATAAAAGCAAGAATGAAAAGCATTTTAAATTTTACAGGTTAAAATTATTTTATCAACTCCAATAAAAATTGTGTTGTTGAAACCATTATATCATCAAGGAGTAACAAAGTTCCTGAGTACACTCACTATACTTACTAAAACCGGTAGAGTACTTGAGTCGCTCTCGAGCGCGCAGATGCTTGCCACGCAAAGCTGCCATTCTGCAAAAATATGCTACCGCGCCTCGGCTCTGCTGGTAAAAATATGCTACCGCGCCTCGGCTCTGCTGGTGAGCCTTGTGCCTTACGGCTTTAGTATGCAGCTGCGATAATACAATATAATGTAAGAATATTACCACCTAAAGTTTTAAGACTTTGTATGACAACTTATAGTCTTTCAGGAATATCAGTACCCATAATTATAAAATGCGAAAATGTGTTTATTTGTTGGTTAGTCATTCAATCAAGTCGCAATGGAGCAACGCAACGGATCAACGAGATTTTTTGCATTGTTTAATTAAAGACATGGAGAGTGACATACTTAGTCGTCTACTTTTCGTCCCGTAAAGTTAAGGACTACCCACGGGATTTTTAAAAACCTAAATCCAAAAACTAATAGATAATATATTATTCACGTCAAATCCAACTTCACCACTCTACAGGTAAAAAGTAACAAGGTTGTACACTTCTGTTGCCATAACCATTTATCAAAGTCTGCGTTGCACGTCGGCCCGAAATTCAAATTTCAGATGAGAGCAGA